>NW_026852896.1:0-16659 GCF_026571515.1 Ruditapes philippinarum
ATGTCATCGGAAATGAAAATATAAATCATTACTTCTAGTATCTGGAGAATACAAAGAGCCATGTAGTTTGTTGTAAACATTGTTGTGTCATTTTATCATGAATTTTATTATACTTCACTGTTTTAACAAAGATATGTATTGCAACACATTGTATATGATCATTTTAATTAATATAAAAGAAACTTATAATATCATTTGTATATCAAATGTTTTCAATATATTATACATGTTTGCCAACTGGAAATACAAAAGTGTATTTTTAGAACTTTAGGTTTGTCTTAAGCAAAAGTTTTCCCAGACACTGTGATGATAAATTATGAAGTTCATGATGTAAAATGACTTCTCTAAAAGAAAGATTTAGTGCAGTGTTTTGTTTGGAGAAAAAAAGAAACAAAAAAAAAACGACAACACATAATCAAATATCTAATGTAATAACTTCGACAGCATTGTTATGAAAGGAAGCATCTTTTGGCAAACTCGACGTCTTGTTTTATCAAATTATTTCCATTCTAGAATACATTAATTTGTCCATTCATTTCAGCTGTTTAGAGAAGATAAATATTACACATATTTTAAGGAAGAACATTTAAAAAAAAAATCCGGATGGATTGTTGTAAATTTAAGTGCCTTGTGCAATTTTATGTCTGTGTCATTTATTTCTATATCAAGTATTTTTCCTGCAATATGAAAAGAGAGTGATGTCTTTTGTTGTAAAAGTTGTTGTCTCATTTACTTATGAACTTTATTATAGCTCATTGCTCTTACAATACCCCAAATTTTATGTGGACTTCTTAATCAGTCTGAAAATATCTTTCAATGGCATCGGTAAATTAAAATTTTAAAGGCTTACAAAGTTATCAACTTGAAAAACACCTCTAAAATGCATTTTAGAACTGGATGTTTGTCCTTTGCAAACATTCTGTACTGACGCTGATTTCTTTTGAAGTTCATTACGATAAAATACTATTATATTACAAATCATGTACCTATAAAAGTTTTGTTTCGTTTTCCTTTTACAACTAGAAGTTTAAAATAGTAGTTTTTACAGGTACCATCAGTTCGCAACGAAACAATAACAACAAAAGAACTTACATCCCCTGAAACACCCGATAAAATTATCAATCGGTATATCTACAAACGCTTTGCTATCTAAATCTATACTGAGAAAAAGAGAAATGAAAAGAGGTAACATATTCTATCTAATTATTTAAATTATTTATGAAATTATATTAAAGCATATTGTCATTACATTTCTTTAGATATATTTGATATAACTTCTCATGTGACTCTGTTTCTTACAATTGTAAAAATATACGGCAAAAATGAAATTTGACAACTATCTAACGTTACGTATATGGATAGTTACATTGGTAATGAAATCAGTTAATGTTACTTTAGAAATGGACCTAATGAACTAAAAAATTCTGGAAACAAAGTGATCCCTCGGAAGCATTAATCACAACAAAATAACATAAGAATTGCAGACTCGGTTTGATCGAGTCTGTACATGAGGGATAATGAATAAGTGCAACATCTCTCACGCCCCCTAGCATCGGCTTGAGCGGTACTCAATTCTCAACACTTTATAGTGTTGGTCTCAATGATCCCGAAGGACCAGAAAATATAACAAAACTGATGTGAACTACGAGGCAACTTTTTACGGCTGCCACACGGCACTTGACACCTGCTGTTGTGAAGTACAAAATTCTGGAAACAAAGTGATCTCTCGGAAGCATTAATCACAACAAAATAACATAAGAATTGCAGACTCGGTTTGATTGAGTCTGTACATGAGGGATAATGAATAAGTGCAACATCCCTCACGCCCCCTAGCACCGGCTTGAGCTGTACTCAATTCTCAACACTTTATAGTGTTGGTGTCAAAAGTCGTATCTTATCCCACAGGCATCTTATAGCTTGATTTATATTTTCTTCCATTAGCTAAGAAGGAAAAGACAAAACGATTGTCCTTTTCAAGACAGACATAAATGTTTAAGAAGAAAGAAAATAATGGATCTTTAAGAAAATCAATTTGTTCAAAAATCTTCTGTCTATATTTTGTATTGTTACAAATGACACCATAATGTCCAGCTGCGAAAAACTGTTACAAGTAAATGATAAAATAGCAGCAATAGATAGCAATAGATCTGAAAATTTTATCACAATTTATTGGTCCAGACCTATATCAAATGGCACACAAATATGGGGAAAATTTTTCTAGTCATAATGGATCGCAACAAAAGTGTTGTCTGGTAGTGATATTTGTCATTTATATTTCTCATTTAAAACTCTCTGAAACGTAAAACATAATTTCGATTAACGACGTTAACGATGCGATGTTTAACTTGTTGCTTGATTGTACTTACCGGCACTTTTTACCACTAATTGATTTTGTACAGTTTTGTTGTGCTTGTGGTCTTTTTAGTTTCAACTTTTTGGCACTTTCTAGTTATGTGGTTCCAATATTCCTACTTGAATAATGTTGAATTACCCTTAGGATATGTTGCCTGATTTTTAAATTTGTATTTTGACGTCCTATCAGTGATACGCAGGTTTCATAAACTCAGATCCCCTTTCAAAATTCCGTTTTATTTAGTTCCGCTCATTGTTTTCTCGTTTAGGGCACACGCATTTTTTTACTTGGGGACCATATGCCGCTTTTCATGGAATGGCACTACCGTGTCACATTGAAGGTTCCATGATAACCGCCATATGAACACATCTGCAGATGTTTCAAAATTCTAAATTTTACCAGTTCATGTTAAATGTTGAATTCTGCTTAAGCCGGTGCTAAGGGGCGTGGACGGTAACTTGGACTTTTCAGTACCGTCCATGAACAAGCTCAATCAAACCGAGCCTGCAACATTTTCAATTTTGCCGTGTTGGGCTTTCTTTAGGGATTCTGTATTTATCTATTTTATGATCACATCCGTGTTATTTGTGCCGTGTGGCGGCTGTAAAAAATCTCCCCGTACATTTAATCAATGATGTTATATTTTCGATCCTTGAAGATCGTTCAGCACGACATTATTGTTGTGCTTGTGGTATTTTTAGTTTCACCTTTTTGGCACTTTCTAGTTGGGTGGTTCCAATATTCTTACTTGAATAATGTTGAATTACCCTTAGGATATGTTGCCTGATTTTTAAATTTGTCTTTTGACGTCCTATCTGTGATACGCAGGCTTCATAACCTCAGATCCCCTTTCAAAATTCCATTTTATTTAGTTCCGACCATTGTTTTCTCGTTTAGGGCACACGCATTTTTTTACTTGGGGACCATATGCCGCTTTTCATGGAATGGCACTACCGTGTCACATTGAAGGTTCCATGATAACCGCCATATGAACACATCTGCAGATGTTTCAAAATTCTAAATTTTACCAGTTCATGTTAAATGTTGAATTCTGCTTAAGCCGGTGCTAGGGGGCGTGGACGGTAACTTGCACTTTCCAGTACCGTCCATGAACAGGCTCATTCAAACCGAGCCTGCAACATTTTCAATTTTGCCGTGTTGGGCTTTCTTTAGGGATTCTGTATTTATATATTTTACTTTAATAGTAACAACTTCAGAAAAAAATATAATCTAATAAATTATGTCTGTACCACCTGTATTATTTCATTTATAATTCAACATGTATAAAAACGTATATATTTAAGTATTTATTTTGTTATATAACAAGCGGAACGTTGTTCCCTTTTCTTCAGAAAATGTGTTGTATTTTCATTATTCCACATGAACAAACTCACTGAAACCGAGTTTGCAATGTTCAAACTTATGCGTTTTGTTTCCATTTCCTTCCTCAAAGGATATATAACATTTGTTAGATGTTTATAAATATCTTTGTTCATATATATGTTCATTGTGCACCTTAATTGTAAAATTAACTTAATCAAGACTAAAAATAAATGAGTTATTAACCCTTTCCTTGCATATTAGACTGGTGTTTCCGTTTTATTTTCCCATGCCGGAAAATAAATGAGCTATTAACTGTTTTCTTGCATATTAGACTGGTGTTTCCGTTAGATTTACCCATGCCGGAAATTTCATCTGGCTTTGGACGGGGGTGCCAGATGAGTTGCGTACTATACACGTGGCATGCTTAGGATGACGAAATTTGGCCGCTTTGAATGAACTTGTAATTCCTTAGGCTGATGTTAGAATAAAGTTTCGGGTGAAATGACTTCAATTTCCAGTAAAAAAATGTTTAACTAAGTTAAAAGTTTTAAAATATGATTGAATGTGGTAGAATATTCGGAGCTGGTCCATGGGCGGGTCTGCTTGGGAAGGATTTTAGCATATGACTAACCCAACAATGTTACAGTGAGAAAAAAAATGAGCATTACCATTTTAAACAACAACAACAACACAGCATCGTCTGAGCATGCTGTTTTGTCATGTGTTCTTATATAATGATATTACATATAGCTAATTAATATGTCTATATTTGAATTGAATAGAGCAAAACCTTCTCTGAGTAACTCATGAACAATCATTTATGATAATTACACTGCAGAAATAAAAGAAATCTTTAAGGATTAGTAATATGTTTTGTTTGAATAAAATATTTAATGACATTACTTCCACAAAGGAAGCACCTTTTGGAAATTTAATCTGAACTGAAATTTAAACTTCTTTTGGCAAATTGTTTCACTCTGAAACACATTAAATTGTCAATTTATTTCAGCTGTTCAGAGAAAATAAAGATTAAACAGATATTTGGCAAGAAAATTAAAACATCTTTTTGGATTGTACGTGATAAAGTTAAGAGCCAAAAACCCCCTGCTAAACTTTTACTTTTTTGTCGATCAGGAACATTAAATGTCATTGAATTTATTTTGCTATCATTTTTGCATTCCTTTAAAACAATCTGAAAGTACCTTTGAATTTCATCTTTAAATCAAATGTTTTTAAAATATATAATAGAATAATGGAAAACAAGACTAAAATGCATTTGATAACCTCGTGTTTGCTCATTGCAAACGTTTTTGCAAACACTCATATTGTTTGAAGTTCATGACGGTAAAATACTGCTCTAAAATAAAAACAAAGTATAGTAATTGTGTCTTGTTTCCTTTTAAAGGCTACATACTAGCTTCATTTATTCCCATTTGCAACAAAATAACAACAACAGAAGAACAATTCTAGAAGAAAAAAATTACTTCCCTGATAATTGTTACAAATGTTACAGGTTGTTACAAGTGTTACAGCGCAGGCCTTTAAAATGGACAGAATGGACAGAATTTTATACGTGACTGTGCATTATTAATATAATCAATAATTGTTATAATCATTAAAATACCTTTAGTATTATTTCAACTGTATCTCTGTTTCATAGAATTTTATGAAATGTACCCGATAGGAAAATTAATATATTGAATGTTATCATTACTTTAGAATAGACGTACGAATATAAATTACATGTAGTTCCATCGGTGTCTGACAGCATGATCATACAGTCTTTTACTTTTTTCAACAAAACGCAAAACAATTGCCTTCTTTAAGATATTACTATTTTAGGAGAAAGTAAAGAATAACGTTGCAAAAGCTATCAAAGTGTAAATGGGATAGGATCTGATGTTTGTATTACATTTGAAACTCGAAAATATTGAACATGGGAAAGGCATTCTATTTTAAAAGCGAGTTGATGCTAATATACATAGGTAATACAAGGTAATTAACAGGTATACATTTAGATGATAAACCTTAAAATGTTACCACTTGCAAAATATCATACATTATAATACAATTTTTTGTTGTAATATCAGTTTCAAGCAAGGTCTTATCTTTGTTTTCATTAAATTATCCAAAATATTCATTTTATCCTTAAATTACTCTTATGAAAATGACTTTTTGTGTGTCCTAAATGTAACACCAGACAAAGCCACAAATTCGAATCCGTTGGTAGTTCAATTTCTGTAACTTGATATATTTTAAAGGGAGACACAGGCAAAATTTTCATTTCTTAGTTTTGAAATTTTCATTCATTATTCTGTAAATGTCCTCAAAATGAATACACTAAACAGTCAAAGGAACAAATCTTTTCTCCATATAAAGAATAAAATAGTGTTTTCCTAACTTGACCCGCGTGGGTCAGGTTAGAGCGCTAAAATTTCACATTAGTTTTCACTCTGTACTCTGGAAACGTTAAAAAACATGTCAAATCAATTACTTAGACTTGTTTCAATCATACAATATCCACAATATTTGTTATTGTAACTTCCAGGGTTTGTTCAAATCGCATGACTTGTTTTTAAACTATTCGGTGATTCTGTTTGTGTCAAAATTTCGTTCAACATATATAGATATATTTAAACTTCAAACCCAAAATATATAGAATTTATACAGAAATTCATGTTGGGACTTTAAGAAATGTCATTTTAGGGTGATTTGAGTACAGAAAATCATTTTTATATTTTTGCCATTATTTTGCCTAAGTATCCCTTTAAATTTATAACAACCCAAAAAGACATCTGATAACTATCATTATTTCCGTGAAATGACGAAATCAAGATAATCATTTAAAAATAATTGCTAACAGAGCTTTTCACGAAATATCATATTTTTTATGAATAAGAACATAAATGCACATACAACTTAATCTTAGAGTATCATGCTATTTTCTGGCTGTCTCAAATTTTTGTAGAATCAGTGTTTGTATAGTAAAGAATGAAATTGGTCGAAAGACGTTCGTCAATATTAAAAGAAGCGGGTAGTGCAAAATAGCCCCGTAAAGCATAGAACGCTGTTTTACTGAAAAAGGTGATTGCATTAAATACTGAGAAACTTAACGCAGATTATACATTAATAATGTAAACTTGAATTATTTTTTAATCTTAAAATATCATCGAGTGCTATTGAAGTTAATACTCGTACATTTATAAATTCGATTCAATTTGCAGAGGAATTTTAAGAAGATACTTTAATTTACTGTCGATTTTCTGAAGTAAAAAGCAATTTAAATAAAATTACATTGCTCTTCTTTGTCTGAAAAGATAATGTGTCTCAGAAATGTAATATATTTAAATGAACATTAAGTAGCATTATTTAACTGACTTTGACACTTCATCTAAATAGACAAATTGACTGGTCGTTTTAAGACAGACATTCTGATTGTCTCAGACAGATAAACAAATAGCCGCCTGCAATATCCATGTGTGAACATGTACGAGGTTGTTAAATATGCTACTATTATATAAAGGTTATTTAACTGTAAATAACATTGGACTAACAAAGAACGACTTTTACTTTTTTATAAACTTAAAAACCTATCTCTGTAGTCAAGTCATTGAAGTGGGTACACTGAAATTGGTTAAATAATGTAGGCATGATGTTAAGCGTCGGACTTGTAATCTTACTGTCGCTTTCCGTGTGGTTTCAAACCCTGTCTGGTGAGGGCTGCTGTTTTCTTGAGCAAGAAACTTTGCACTCATTGCCCAGTACTTGTTGGTTCCAGAAACGGATTCGAGAGTATGTCTATAAGCTATTAGCTTCCTATATAATGGAACTAAAATGAATTCTGTATAAACTTATGTAGGACAAATACACAATACCATAGATGAGATATGTTAATATGTCAATTCAAATGCAATTATTACTTTTTCTTTGTCAATACTGATATCATTTCTTTTCCTATAATGTATTTTGTTTTTGAATTTTAACAGTTTTATTCTTACCACAAGTTCGATGGAGCTGAACATTCTAGATTTTTAATCATTTCTACGGTATAGTTTAACAAAAGTTACTGTATATAACAAATTAAAAATTGATAGCTTCGTCAACGACATAAATTAGCCGATTCTTTTAATCTATTGTGCACAAAATTCATCCTAAATTAAGAGCAAGACTTTGGGGGAAAACTAGATAGAAATTACGTGTAATAACAGTTTATTCTTGTTTGTATTAAAAGTAGTTAAAAAACACTTGGCTGGTGACCTAGCCATAACAAAGCAATTATAGCCAGTAATGTAAACAAATGAACGTCCTCCTTTCGTTAAACATTATAATAACAAAACTACAATGGAAGACATTGGAGGTTTGACGCACGTATTAAATGGCTGTGAAGGAATGGTCAGCTGTGCAGGACATATCTTTAGAAGAACCGAATGAAATGCTACCTAGGCGAATGTCTGTTTTTAAATCTGCACAGTAGTTGTTGAATTTTAGCCTGATTCCACGATATTAATTCTCAGTACATTGCAGTCAGTTGCACAGTCAATTATTTATAAGAATAAATGAACGAACGAATGCAGTTTCATAAAATAATGAAACAAAAGATCAACATGATGACATTGACAGGACACAGCCCCTAACACAATCCTGCTTCACAAGTAAAGAACCAAGTAGGGCACCGAACCATAAAATAAAGCATCTGGGAATATTTAGAAGTATTTCATATAAATATCAATTTTTATTTTCAGGAAACGAAAACGTTATAATTACACGGAAATAAAGTTTGATAGTGGGGCGGGAAATTGAGAAAATAGTGCAAATTGTGATACAAGCATGAAACTTTCAGGAAATCATCTTTAGACCATGTATATTTCAAAAGTGAAGTGGGCCCAAAAATATCTCTGCTCATTCAAGATGGCCGCCATTTTCAAAATGGCCGCCATATACATTTGACGTACATACTAGCTCATTCATTCCAATTTTTGGTACGTACCTTTAACTAACACCAAAGCATGCATATAGTTTCTCCTTTTCAAAACTTTATATCTTACAAAATTTCTCTTTCATACCTCTTCCAAATCCAAGATGGCGTCCAATATGGCCGTCGATTTTTTGCAAAACTATTATATCATTTTTATAGTATAATTTGTTGCACAATTTTTGTTTATTACGATAAAAAGTGTTTAAACATATCAGAGATAATCCAATTATATGTTAATCTCAATAAAAGTAAATATTTTAAAAGTTTTGTCTTAAAAATATCTTTTTAAAAGATCAAGAAAAATTTCCAATTTTTTCATATTTTTTCAAATTTGATTTTTTAAATTAATGTACAAAATTAATAAAGTTACTTTATATCTTAAACTGTATTTGACATTCCATTAATATCATGTGTTTATTGTAAAAATGTAAGAAAAACATTAAATATGTAGGTTTCATATTTTGTGAAAGTGGGTGGGGTAATTTTGTATGATAATTGTAAAAGAAAAAAGCAACAGAAAATAGATATAGCTAAGTTCATTCTATTTCTTTGCCTTTAAACTTTTCTATGAATTCTCATGCAAATGTTCCAACTTAAAAAAGTACTTTTTATTGGATTAAAGTATTTTGTCTTCCTTCGGGCCAAGTGGCTGAGCAAAAATGCACATACAAACGTGTATACATTCAGTTATTAAAGTTTTCTTGTTTCAATATATTTGATATCATATATTAATTGTTAATTGTAAAGACATATAAGAAGACAATAAATCAACTAAATGTGCTTAAAATAGCAAGTATGTACATGAATGTAAGGTATAAAGGTAGTCCATAAACGCATATTTTGACTCCTTCACAATTTTATATTGATAATATAAACATGGCTTAAAAGCCAACAAAGTGTATGTGGTGTGAAACAGATATATCAATGATATGGCCTGGCCTGCATGCAGTTTTTTTTAAAAGTTGAGATACAAACTAAGTGTATTTCCTAAAGTAATCATATCTCATTTATTTCTTTCAATAAGAGGGCAATGATGACCCTGGATCACTCACCTAATATCATTGTTGGAAAAAAGGTGACAAGATCATTTTGGGAGTTTCAATTATGTCAGAACACACATGATTTGTGTCATAATTGAATCCGGTTGCTATTAAAGAAACATGCTCAATATCTTATTTCAATTTCTTTTCACACGAGAGGACTTTAATAACCATATTCATATATGAGTCCATATAAACTAAGTGACCTCTTGTGTTTGGCAAATATGGACCATGTTGTCCATGATATATCAAATATTTGTAGAGTATAACACAATTATGATGATACATGATTAATGTCTATGCGTCGGATACTGTAGGTTAAGAGAAAACAGATTCAATACATTAGTCTTTGTAAATTAAGTGATACTCATTGCAAAACCATTTTAGACTAAAGTAGCATCATACAAATGTATGCATGTTATATCAAGCTACATCCCAAATATCTTAGTTCAAGTCATTGTAGTTTAACACTAGATGTTTTAATGTTTTCCTATACAAGTCTGTGAACCCAGGTGGCTATATGAGCAAGATTCATTAAATATGTTAATAAAGACACAGGTTGGTGCTACATGCTTAGTACCTGTGCTCTGTGCATTTTGAATTTTGAGAAGTTTTTATATTTTGTATGTACACTTAATGATCCAAAAGTGTTTTATGTAACTTTAAAAGAGGTCTTCTTTACTTGGCAAGGTTATATTATGACTACCTAAGCTCTAGGCAATTGTAGTTTGTTTGTTGATTTTTTTTTTAAATTTCAACAACAACAAAAGTTAAACAACTTCAATAAGATTCCCTACACAGGTCTTTAAAAACTGTGTTCCTCGTGAGGGCCTTTAAATCAGGCCCCTGCAGTCCAAAATGGCTTCATCTGTCATTTAGTTTACATTTACTAATATATTAAAATTCTTCTCCGAAACTAGAGTGCACAGAGAAGAAAATACTTCGTATATCATCACATTGTGATGCTATATAAAGATTATGAACTTTTTTGGCAAAGGGTCAAAATCACTAAGTTTACATGGACTCTTATTGGAATATAGTTATATGAGTCTTCTTGTAGTTCTGAAACCTAGTTATTGGGCATGTTTCTTTTCAAATAGTTAATAAATCATGACTGTAATTGGTGAAAAAAAGATACTCCTTATACGATTTTAGCATTCTTCAGTATTAAAGAATTATAGACCTCTTCTAGCAGTGGATCTTTGGCGAGTGATCTAGGGTCAACAATTCTCTATTGTTTAATGGGGAAATATTTAGTTTATATTCCAAATCATAAGCAATGTTATGTGGGTCAAGCGGTTTTATTGATACATTTTTTTAGCACACATAGATAATATGATGTATCAGTCGCCTTAATTTATGTTTCTTTTGAAAATATCATGTCTACATAAGTTATTAGAAATGGACAGTACTAACTCAATTTTACTTGGTTACAAGATGTGCAAGTAAATATAACTATGAATCATTCTGTTACAAGCTTTTAACAAGACTAAATTGTCCAGGAAATAATTGTATTCATAAATAGATAACATTTCACTCAGGATTTTACCTAACATATGGTTCGTTGATGAATATTCAGTCTTCTTTCTGTACAATTATCAAATTATATTAAGAATATGGAAACAATTTATATCATGCAAACACATTGCAAACACATCTAATAACTGAATGTATACATATGATTGTATCTGCATTTATTGATATTTTAGTACAACCTCTAGATCTGAAGGAAAACAAAAATACCTTAATACAATAAAATACTTTTACATTGAATATTTGCATAAGAATTCACAAAAGACGTTATTTTGTACTACAATTGTTTGATAAATTTACCATACCCACTTTGAATAAGTATAAAACCTTCACATTTTTTGTTTTTGTTACAATTATACAATAAAACATAGTGTTGATTGAATATCAAATACACTTTAAGAAACTATTTAGTGGGGCGGGAAATTGAGAAAATAGTGCAAATTGTGATACAAGCATGAAACTTTCAGGAAATCATCTTTAGACCATGTATATTTCAAAAGTGAAGTGGGCCCAAAAATATCTCTGCTCATTCAAGATGGCCGCCATTTTCAAAATGGCCGCCATATACATTTGACGTACATACTAGCTCATTCATTCCAATTTTTGGTACGTACCTTTAACTAACACCAAAGCATGCATATAGTTTCTCCTTTTCAAAACTTTATATCTTACAAAATTTCTCTTTCATACCTCTTCCAAATCCAAGATGGCGTCCAATATGGCCGTCGATTTTTTGCAAAACTATTATATCATTTTTATAGTATAATTTGTTGCACAATTTTTGTTTATTACGATAAAAAGTGTTTAAACATATCAGAGATAATCCAATTATATGTTAATCTCAATAAAAGTAAATATTTTAAAAGTTTTGTCTTAAAAATATCTTTTTAAAAGATCAAGAAAAATTTCCAATTTTTTCATATTTTTTCAAATTTGATTTTTTAAATTAATGTACAAAATTAATAAAGTTACTTTATATCTTAAACTGTATTTGACATTCCATTAATATCATGTGTTTATTGTAAAAATGTAAGAAAAACATTAAATATGTAGGTTTCATATTTTGTGAAAGTGGGTGGGGTAATTTTGTATGATAATTGTAAAAGAAAAAAGCAACAGAAAATAGATATAGCTAAGTTCATTCTATTTCTTTGCCTTTAAACTTTTCTATGAATTCTCATGCAAATGTTCCAACTTAAAAAAGTACTTTTTATTGGATTAAAGTATTTTGTCTTCCTTCGGGCCAAGTGGCTGAGCAAAAATGCACATACAAACGTGTATACATTCAGTTATTAAAGTTTTCTTGTTTCAATATATTTGATATCATATATTAATTGTTAATTGTAAAGACATATAAGAAGACAATAAATCAACTAAATGTGCTTAAAATAGCAAGTATGTACATGAATGTAAGGTATAAAGGTAGTCCATAAACGCATATTTTGACTCCTTCACAATTTTATATTGATAATATAAACATGGCTTAAAAGCCAACAAAGTGTATGTGGTGTGAAACAGATATATCAATGATATGGCCTGGCCTGCATGCAGTTTTTTTTAAAAGTTGAGATACAAACTAAGTGTATTTCCTAAAGTAATCATATCTCATTTATTTCTTTCAATAAGAGGGCAATGATGACCCTGGATCACTCACCTAATATCATTGTTGGAAAAAGGTGACAAGATCATTTTGGGAGTTTCAATTATGTCAGAACACACATGATTTGTGTCATAATTGAATCCGGTTGCTATTAAAGAAACATGCTCAATATCTTATTTCAATTTCTTTTCACACGAGAGGACTTTAATAACCATATTCATATATGAGTCCATATAAACTAAGTGACCTCTTGTGTTTGGCAAATATGGACCATGTTGTCCATGATATATCAAATATTTGTAGAGTATAACACAATTATGATGATACATGATTAATGTCTATGCGTCGGATACTGTAGGTTAAGAGAAAACAGATTCAATACATTAGTCTTTGTAAATTAAGTGATACTCATTGCAAAACCATTTAGACTAAAGTAGCATCATACAAATGTATGCATGTTATATCAAGCTACATCCCAAATATCTTAGTTCAAGTCATTGTAGTTTAACACTAGATGTTTTAATGTTTTCCTATACAAGTCTGTGAACCCAGGTGGCTATATGAGCAAGATTCATTAAATATGTTAATAAAGACACAGGTTGGTGCTACATGCTTAGTACCTGTGCTCTGTGCATTTTGAATTTTGAGAAGTTTTTATATTTTGTATGTACACTTAATGATCCAAAAGTGTTTTATGTAACTTTAAAAGAGGTCTTCTTTACTTGGCAAGGTTATATTATGACTACCTAAGCTCTAGGCATTGTAGTTTGTTTGTTGATTTTTTTTTTAAATTTCAACAACAACAAAAGTTAAACAACTTCAATAAGATTCCCTACACAGGTCTTTAAAAACTGTGTTCCTCGTGAGGGCCTTTAAATCAGGCCCCTGCAGTCCAAAATGGCTTCATCTGTCATTTAGTTTACATTTACTAATATATTAAAATTCTTCTCCGAAACTAGAGTGCACAGAGAAGAAAATACTTCGTATATCATCACATTGTGATGCTATATAAAGATTATGAACTTTTTTGGCAAAGGGTCAAAATCACTAAGTTTACATGGACTCTTATTGGAATATAGTTATATGAGTCTTCTTGTAGTTCTGAAACCTAGTTATTGGGCATGTTTCTTTTCAAATAGTTAATAAATCATGACTGTAATTGGTGAAAAAAAGATACTCCTTATACGATTTTAGCATTCTTCAGTATTAAAGAATTATAGACCTCTTCTAGCAGTGGATCTTTGGCGAGTGATCTAGGGTCAACAATTCTCTATTGTTTAATGGGGAAATATTTAGTTTATATTCCAAATCATAAGCAATGTTATGTGGGTCAAGCGTTTTATTGATACATTTTTTTAGCACACATAGATAATATGATGTATCAGTCGCCTTAATTTATGTTTCTTTTGAAAATATCATGTCTACATAAGTTATTAGAAATGGACAGTACTAACTCAATTTTACTTGGTTACAAGATGTGCAAGTAAATATAAACTATGAATCATTCTGTTACAAGCTTTTAACAAGACTAAATTGTCCAGGAAATAATTGTATTCATAAATAGATAACATTTCACTCAGGATTTTACCTAACATATGGTTCGTTGATGAATATTCAGTCTTCTTTCTGTACAATTATCAAATTATATTAAGAATATGGAAACAATTTATATCATGCAAACACATTGCAAACACATCTAATAACTGAATGTATACATATGATTGTATCTGCATTTATTGATATTTTAGTACAACCTCTAGATCTGAAGGAAAACAAAAATACCTTAATACAATAAAATACTTTTACATTGAATATTTGCATAAGAATTCACAAAAGACGTTATTTTGTACTACAATTGTTTGATAAATTTACCATACCCACTTTGAATAAGTATAAAACCTTCACATTTTTTGTTTTTGTTACAATTATACAATAAAACATAGTGTTGATTGAATATCAAATACACTTTAAGAAACACTATTTTGACAGCAGAGACCTTATTTCCCGCCCCACTATGAAGGTATTGATACTGTCAATATTTCAACACGCAAACAAATGATAGTTAAAATTAAGGAGTGTTATCTTCGTTAAGGATTATAGTGTTGTTTGTTTCCGCAAATAGGAAGGTTGTTTTTGCTTTTTTTAAACGATCTGTCTAAGGTGCAGGGTCCAAATGTTTAATGTTGGGATATAATATGGAGTATTTATATATATATCGGAGCTACGTGGCCTTCTTTTCCTTTCTTCCCAAAATGTTTAGTTCGGCATGAAAACTTTAAACGTTGCAAGGTGGCAGAACTGTGCTCTGGGTAAATAAATGTGGCGTAATTTAATGGTTCAATGTAAACAATTGAAATAATTAAAGAAACAAAATTTTGTTTAATTTTAAAAATAAAGTAAAAACAGGTTTATGTAGATGGTTAACAATATAGGTGAATCTTTTTAAAATATAACAAAATATTTATTCCAAAATAAAAAAACAAAATTAAATAAACATTCGTAAACAATTATTATTAGCCAGTCAATAATATTTTAGTGCTTGAAGATACTACACTTACCATTAGAACTGAACATTGAAGCTCATTTCATCAAGGACATTGCCTATTTTATAAACAGTCCATGCCAACTATGAAATGTATCAGGATTTTATTCAAAAAACTATGTGCGGGAAATAAGAAAGCTGAGTGGCTAAACTGGTTAAAAGTCATGTAAAAAATTAGAAGGGAAAAACCAGAAGCATGTTCTTATTTATATTTATAAACAGGTATCTAAACATCAAAGGAAAAAGGAAATAATAAAAGGACCAGAACAATAGTAAATCAAATTACCACAGCCAAAAGAATGTCATGTTAAACTATTTTGAAGGATTGGCTACTATGTTTCTTAAACGTTTTAATCAGGTCTAACGGTTAATATACATAAAGTTTACAAATGCTAGTTTTTCGCCATATAACAAAAGTGTTTCTCAAGTAACACATTCAACTGATTCAAAAATATAGAAATAGATCTAACATATATTTTCTTAGATAATGAGAGAAATAAAAGTTTAAAACATAAAATAAGATAAATAATACACAGCAGCAACAAATTACTACAGAAACATAAAAAAAAACACAAAACAGAAAATATACTTTATTTCTGACTTGGGCTCAAAACCAATCATCATAACATACATATACATGTATAATTATTACACATTTCAGCTACTGTCAAATCAGTTGTATATCGTTCCATTTTGTAGGCGTATATCTTGCAGTGTCAGTAATTTAGTTAATCTAACTTAACAGTTTGAAGCTGCTTCCAAATCCAAATAATGCATTATTATTTAATTTTAATGACTATGGTACATTTCAGAGTTCTAACAAATTTTCAATTAGTGAACTTTGTTGTTTGATTTTTAGTATTAGTACATATATAGGGAAAAGAGCTTTTAATCAAAGAATCAGAAAATCTGCAAAATTGATCAGAAATATAATATTATGTCACTGGTACAAGAATGGAATTTTGGAATTTCGATAATTCTTAGCTTAGCTATTTGGTAACATTTTATGATCACATATACATTTTCTTCGTTATATTAACCAGTTTGAGTTCTCGTCTCTGACAAATGCATATTGTCTAGCGAGAAAACTTATTGTTATCACCTTCGATTACGTTGTATACTCGTTACGGCAGTTGTTAAAAGTCTAATTCTGTTTCACGTATGAATAAATGACGACAAAGAACGCTTTTATTTTTTTTTCCCCAGCCCCCAAAAAATTTACGTAAATTTGCAAAAAAAAATAGAGAAGAGATGGGAACACCCTTTTTTCAGTTATTTCATTCAAAGCACGGT